>NC_053415.1:1027500-1030000 GCF_016859285.1 Xiphias gladius | reverse complement strand
AACTTAACAAGTTATTGGTTAAAACCAATTAATATACCCTTAAATGCAGTTTTGATACCAGCACCACACATTAAGATTATGTTTCACATAGCTGAGAAACTAAAAGATACAGGAAAATAAATATATGAACTGCTGTTAGAATTGACTTTGTGAATGTATGAACAGCTTTTGCTACAACTTGTGACAAAGGAGCTTGCCTCAACTAAATCCCGTCCAATCTCCACTGTAGAGTAAGTCCTGCTTTTATTTTATTCATTGTTCTATTCAATGTCCTCTTTTCATTGGCTATTGCTTGTCTTGCATTCTTTCCATTCTTTTACACCCTTTTTCTGACAGCTCACATTGTAGATCAGTTTGATTTTATAGACCGATGGCTGGGTTGTCAATATTTTCTCCAGTTAAATTCAAAAACCAACTATAACTACAAACACATACAATATACATTTACAAATTTAGACTTAAATTTAACAACACTGTATCAACTAAATTGGCTAACAAAAAACATAGTTGCAAGTTAATGAGTGTGAGTTATGATCTGAAACAATGGCAAAGACTCAGAAGTGTGAGTAAAATATTAGTGACCTGCAATTTTAAATAATTTTCTTCTTGTATTATCTTTTTTTTTTTTTTTAGCTCACAGCTCTAACCACATGCATTAAGGGTATGCTAGGAATGGCCTTTTTGTACTGCCAAATGACCCTTGAAACCAAATCAAAGTTAATCTTTATTCCTCACACAACAGCTAATATTATAATGGGCAACAGGTGGTAAAAAATCAGTGGGGAACATTTGCGAATTAATTTGAAGTGTGCATTTGTAGATAAAGGCCCTGACTGAGAAATGTTGCCTGGATTTCTTAAGATTTAAAGAGCCATTGTGTTAAATCTCTCCCAGCAGGAAGGCAGGATGTACACACAGCAACAAACCTCAGTTCACAATAATATCACTCACTAAAATAGTTATTTGACGCCAAACTCTGAAGACGTACTGAAGCCAGGACTCAAAATGTGTAGTTTAATAGTTTGATTAATTTTTTTAGCAATGTTTTTTTTTAATGAACAGTTCCCTCATGGACAGATAATTCAGTTTTCATGGATTGATTGGTCTTGAGTGTAAAACTTAAGACACCCAACTTATCAATATGATGTTGATGTTTGTGTCTGCTTCACAGGTTGAAGGAGCATTGAGCACTTTGATTGCACTGTCCACACACACACACACACACACACACACACACACACACACACACACACACACACACACACACACACACACACACACACACACAGCATTGAAATCACTTGTTTAAGCTTGAAATGTACTGTGGCTCTGACAGTAACTGGATTGTCCTGGGCATCAGACATTAACCATACATGCAGCACACATAGACACATGTTAATAAACGACATGCAGGTATGTGTGCATACACACACACTAATGTGTCAGCTACAGTGGTTTGCTGTAAACAAGAGTGTACTTGCGGCCCCGAGGAAGAGCTGAAGTTCTTCCTGATGAACCAAATGGAACAGCAGGAAATTTTGGTCTGGAGGATTCATCTGCACATAGTGTACTTGCACACAGAAGTGAATACTTATTCAGCTTCTTTATCTTTCTCTCACCTCTTCCTCTTTTGACCTGTTTCCTATGGTAGCCAATTGGAACTTGAACACACTACCTGCCTAATCTACTCAAACGATTTTCAGATATATAAAACTAGCCTTACTTTGACATGTATATAGGACTTCAGATAAACTAGAATTGACAGTTATTTATTCAGGTAGAAGTCTTTGAAACAGCAACTTCCATGACTTTGTTCTAATGGATCCTAATGTTGTTATGGGCAGAGAACCTGCTATTCCTATCCTTAAAGGCTCCCCAAGCCCTGACCTAACCATCTTAACATCTGTAACCCTACCAGTCAAGTGTATATCTCAACTTAATCATTTTAACTATTATTTCTAAGGTATCATTTTTAATTGTATACCTAAACCCAGCCTTCCAGTGTGACTATGGTGGCATTTACCCTGGTGTCAAACCCTTGAACCACACGTCTGATTTTTAAATTACTCAAACATGTCCGGTGTTGTGCTCATTGACAGCTTAGAAAAACGGTCAAGCCAATCAGAGGTTTCAGGAAGGATTACGAAGGGGGGTCATTAGAATTGGGTTCCTTTGCCACACACACAAAAATGGCAATAGAAAATTTACACAAAATTGGCAAGTGTGGACTCACAGAACAAAAAAAAACAACTCATAAATCAATATATTTCTTCAGTTGTTGGGAAAAAAATATGAACTCATCCTAGTACATGCCACAGCAGCTTCCATGCTGCTAAACAATTACTTTAGCGGGACAGAACTCCTGTAATTAGGTGCTGTAGACTAAAAACCAGCCACAAAGATATCTTCTGTTAGATCAGTCTTAGTTTTGCTTTAGTTTAGCCACCCCCAGTCTAAGACTCATGTTTCCATGGTAACAATTAGGGACATCTGCTGACGA